>NC_081415.1:116175159-116177659 GCF_030272615.1 Cryptomeria japonica | reverse complement strand
ATGTATATCTATACATATATGTATATATGTATATACATATGTAAATATGTATAGATATACATATATATGTATATGTATATATGTATATGTGTGTGTGTACATATATACATATATACATGTTGGTAACAAATTTGTCATTGTGAATTCACCTTCAAAATTGACCCTGTTCGCCCGAAAGGCAGCAACAAACGTTCCAACAGTTGGAGAGATCGTGGTGTAGCCACAATCTTCCTCTGTGTTTGAGAGGGGTAGCTCCCTCGTATGATGGGGGTATTTAGGATTTTTGTGTACTTTTGACCTGAAAGTACAAAAAGGAAGGCAAACACTAAACTAAAGAAAATAAATAACAGAAACCCCAACAGTAGACATACGAATACTATTTGAGATTCACAAATGTTGACAGATACCAAGGGGATTTAAGCACAAGATATGTTTTGACTATGCAATGTTGATGAAAGAAAGAACAACAAACCTCAACATACGAAGAAATAAGTAGTACTAACACATACAATTCGAGATACTAAGAAATGATGTGATTCATCAATTACATGAATTTGAAATAGAGAATCAATGGCTTCCACCAATACACAAAAGGATTATCAATTTAACATACGAGAAAGAGATAATCATAATACATAACACATCCAATACATACGAATCAAATGCATTCTTTGTTATTCTTTAAAAAAAATATACAAGTCCAAAAGATTTGTGCATAAAATGTGAAAATCAAAAGATCTCTAGCATCTCCCCTCTATAAGAGTCTCTCTCTATCTCCCTCTCCCTTACAAATGAATTGGCCTTGTATTTATAGGCTTTCTAAATAACTACCTCATAACTACTTATAACCGTTTTGAAACTACCTTAGGTAACAACTTAAGATAACTACCCTATTTACCACTTAAAATAACTACCTAAGTGAAGATAAGTTAGGATTTACCTAACTTTAACAAAGTTGAGTTCAAAAGGCTAACTTTAATTACAATAAGTGACATAAGTCACTTTTTCAAAAGACAATTTGAAACTTTATAACTTTGATGAAAAACAAAGTTGCGAGTAATATTGAGGTACTTTCCATCTTCGTCTGCTCCATCTTGGCGCTTGCAACCATCTCACCATCCAGCCATCTAAGGACACAAAGAAATGATTTCTCTTATTCTAAAGAAAAGAACAACTTTGAAGCTTTCCTTTGATGAACAACCGAGTAATGAGTTATACCATAAGAACACATTCTTCAAAACTCGGGTACATTGTTTATGATGCCTTGGCCATTGCATTTGTTTGATAATTTGTAAAGTTGTTTCAACAAATTGAATTTGTGCATATCCTACAACCACTACATCCTATATGAAGGCCTCAACAAATCCTCTCATTGCAAATTTCAAGAATCACTATGTTTCATGGGACGACCTCTCTTATGAAGCGGCTATCAAACATTTTTCATGTTGTCTCCATGCTTCTACATATGTATGTATTTTTCAACTATAATATATGACAAAAATGTCAATTTTAATCATGCTTTAATGGACATCCCTACCACATTTCAAAGCCCATCAATGAGTTTGAGTACATCGGAAGATGACTTTTTAGCAAATCGTGCCCTTCAGATAGTATATCATTCTTTCAAATAGGAGATTAAATCTCTCTAAAAATGTTGAAATCATGCCTGCAAGGGGTGAAAATCATGCTGCCTCTAACTAAAATTCCAATCTATCCCATATCCCATGCATCCATTTTCTTGTTGGGAATTTTGGAGAAGTGTATGATGGCACTCCTTAAATATGTCGTAGCCAATCACTTCTGAAATATCTTCATGTCTGCAAGCAGTGACCAAAACTAAGCTATCGTTGCTAAGTCCAAGATGAAGGAACATTTGAGTACTATGTGTGGATGATTCATTGGTGTAGACATTATCAATTGCAAGAAAAACTTTTTGTTTTTCTAATCTCTTCCCCAAGAGATCTTGTGCCTCATCATGGTTCATTACAGCCCATTCTAGATCTTTCGTAAACCGCCAAGATGCTTGTATTTGAAGCTAATCTTGATTTTTTTTTTTTGTGGGTAGCTGATTGATTTTGCCGATCATCTCCTGACAGATTCTTTGGCCACCCTTCAAATATTTGAGATCTGCAGCGATGTAAGGGGGAATTATTTCACAAATCGCATCAACAATCATCCTTCTGTACATTTGGCATTATCAGTACATCTTCAGACATCTTTGGCTAATGAATTCTAGTCCAGTACATCCCTTTGAGGAGCTTGACCAATCACTTTTACTACATATATATGATTCCACATTTTGAATACATGTCTATGAAAGCAGTTGCAACTGTGAATTGCATGTGTTTGGAAATTTCGAAAGCTTTCTCAACATCTCCATTTTTAACGATCCCTATAATTATTACCTTTGGTGAGATGATATCTTTGTGAGATACCTGGTCAAATATTTACATGCCTCAATGTATCTCCATACTCTGTTCTCGAAGTTTACGTTTTACGT